>NC_056750.1:127874192-127916692 GCF_019279795.1 Protopterus annectens
ATAGGGATGGAACAGGTGCCATGTTCTCTGTAGTCCACTGCAATCACATCGTGGCTACTATGTGCAGTCAATATGCAGGCAACTACCGATATAGTGGTTGTTGCCTAGCCACGTGTGTTTGTGTATGGGTCATGGGTGGAGAGTGTTCTTTGGGTAATAATAGGGTTGCCTATATTGTTCACCAATCCATAATGTCACATGTAGGGGTATGGATTGTCTACAACAGCCTCTCTGCTGTTTGACATCTGTTGTCCTTGTAAGGTGGACATTATGACATATAGTAGGTCCTCAATATAAGAAATTTGCAAAATCCGCCCTGCAATGAGTCCTGTTATTACACATTCACAGCTATCTCCACACAGGATACTGATGACAAACACACACACTTGACAGTATTGAGATTCAAACCTCTACCTAGCCACGTATTGCTACTATAGTGTACCACATTTACCTCATGCATCATGTAAGGTGGACATTATGACATATAGTAGGTCCTCAATATAAGAAATTTGCAAAATCCGCCCTGCAATGAGTCCTGTTATTACACATTCACAGCTATCTCCACACAGGATACTGATGACAAACACACACACTTGACAGTATTGAGATTCAAACCTCTACCTAGCCACGTATTGCTACTATAGTGTACCACATTTACCTCATGCATCATGTAGCATATAGGGCTAGCCCTTCTCCAAAGGTGTATTTCAAGGTGAATGACATCAGCAGGCTTGCCAAAGTAGGGCAATGGAAAGTGTAATGACTGTAACTGGCCTCAAAAGCATTGATTCCTACACACACACACACACACACACACACACACACACACACACACACACACACACACACACAGAAAGTCTTACAGTTGCCATGTCTGTGGTTATAACTCCTAACTAATTAGTACATCACACTATAGCAGTGCATAGTTATAGTATGTGCCACAGAGCTTATAAGGCTAACTCTTCTCCAAAGGTGTATTTCAAGGTGAATGACATCAGCAGGCTTGCCAAAGTAGGGCAATGGAAAGTGTAGTGACTGTAACTGGCCTCAAAAGCATTGATCCCTACACACACACACAGAGTCTCACAGTTACTATGTCTGAGATTAGAACTTCTACCTAACTAGTACATCACACTACAGCATTACGCTGTTATAGCAAGTGCCAAGGACATCAGCAGGGTTGCCAAAGTAGGGCAATGGAAGTGTAGTGACTGTGACTGGCCTCAAAAGCATTGATCCCTACACAAACACATAGAGTCTCACAGTTGCCATGTTTGGGATTAGAACTCCTACCTAACTAGTACATTGCACTAAAGCATTATGCAGTTACAGCACGTGCCATGGAGCTTATAGGGCTAGCCCTTTGCCAAAGGTTTATTTCAAGGTGAATGACATCAGCAGGCCTGCCAAAGTATGGCAATCTAAAGTGTAGTGACTGTGATTGGCCTCAAAAGCATTGATCTCTACAGAGACAGACACACAGAGTCTCACAGTTGCCATGTCTGGGATTAGAACTCCTACCTAATTAGTACATCACACTATAGCATTACACAATTGCAGCATGCGCCACAGAGCTTATAGGGTTAGCTTTTGTCCAAAGTTGTATTTCGAGGTGAATGACATCAGCAGGCTTGCCAAATTAGGGCAATGGAAAATGTAGTGACTGGCCTCAAAAGCACTGATCCCTGCACACACAGCCACTACGTCTGGAATTAGAACTCTTATCCTATTAGTACATTGCACTATAGCATTATGTAGCTTTAGCACACACCACAGAGCTTATATGGCTAGCCTAGCCCCAAAGGTGTATTTCAAGGTGAATGACATCAGCAGGCTTGCCAAAGTAGGGCAATGGAAAGTGTAGTGACTGTGACTGGTCTCAAAAGCATTGATAGCCACATACACACACACACACACACACACACACACACACACACACACACACACACACACACACACACCCACACACACACACACACATATACACACACACACACAGAGTCTCACAGTTGCCATGTCTGAGATTAGAAGTCCTACCTAACCAGTACATCACACTATAGCATTATGCAGTTACAGCACATGCCACAGAGCTTATAGGGCTAGCCATTCTCCAAAGGTGTATTTCAAGGTGAATGACAGCAGCAGGCTAGCTAAAGTAGGGCAATGGGGAGTGCAGTGTGTGTGAATGGGCCATAAACCATTTGTCTGGATCCACACACACAATACTCAGTAACACACAGGTTTACATTTGACAGGATCATGTATTCAACTGCTAGGAGAATAATGACTTGTACTGTCATGTTACACAGTTATCACAAGCACCAAAGACACTATAGTGCTGAGGGCTACCAGAAGCAAATGTCTACACTGATAGACATTTGCACATCATGTGGTATTGGCCAATTGGATGTGTGCTGGGTGGGACAGGTCTCATGATGGAAGCTCTTTGTCACTGTCTGTCACTCTCTTCCCCACATCTATGTATGTGTATGTTTGACCTATTATAGTGTGTTGTCCTTGGATATATGTGTGTATTCCTATCCGATGTGAGTGAAAAGCATGACTTGTGTGCAATGTGGAGTGTGTGCACAGACATCTGCGACTAACAGAAATGTATAGTCCACTATTGTTGTCAGACATGGGCTTCATTTTTATAAGTGTGGGGCCATGCCCAGTATGGCCTTCTGTATTGAATGTGTGAATCCATTCCAGGTAGGTTGTACTCCAGTGCAGGCATCTGTGTTCTACACCTATGGCTATCAACCTGTTTCTACAGGATATCTGTAGATCGGTTGACAATATGAGGTCACAATGGGCAAAGGATAGTGCGGTACTGTAACTAATTGTGTCTGTGCTGCTTCTGCTACATGGTTTTGGTGTTAGCAGAGATATTCAGACATATTTACTGTTTTACACTGTGATGTTTTATGTCATCAATTACTGACAGGTATATGTATTTGCTTGCAGTAATTTCTTGGGGAATACAAGATGAATGAAGCTGTGTCCAGTATTGTGGTCTACAGCCTACATATTATTGCACAATCATGCCATTCTGGAGGGTGAGCTGCAGACACTTGCTGATGGATCTGTGTAAATGGTTCAGCACCTTGGTACTGAGGTAGCTGAGGATCCCATGCTTGTACATCTATCAACGTGACAGAATGGCCATATCCTGCTGTGGCCATACCTCACAGCTGTAGAAATTCACACAGGTTACCCAGAGGCAGGGTTCATATTTCTGGTCATTACCCCTTCACATTGTGGTTTATGAGCAGGTTTGCAGTCACCCATTCCTGTGTTTGCAGGCAGAGATAGTATGTGCACACATCTGAGTTTCAGACTTCACACACTCCATGGCGTCCATGCTTCTACCCCCCCCCCATTATTCTATCCTCTTCCAAACATTATGCAAACAATATCTGATAAGTATCCCTATAGTTAGCACTTCATCCAAGCAGTATTTAGGGGTTGGCCCACAGTTCATGCAGCAGGACATGGTAGACATGCTACTGGGATTTGTCAACATGGCCTTGCATTTGTGTTCTGTAGACTGTGTTATGTCATTATTTGGGAGTCAATGAGACAACATACATTAGCAGTACGGGTGAGACACCGGCCTTTGACAGAGGACTGTAGGGCATTTGGTAGTCATGCAGGCCATCTGTAGCAGGCCAGTGCATTGTGTCACTCTTACAGTCCCAGGATCAAGCCACTGTATTCCCCTGTGGTAACAGGGTAGGTGTACAAGGTGTTAATGTCAATAGTTTATGTCCTTATTGATCCATTGGTGTGGATGCTGGCAGGGTGCTGCTTACAGCTAGGGACACACCTGCATGGGACACCTCTTCAGCATGCTGCATTCTGTGGCTATTGCCATACAGAGGTGGGGGTCATATTGTAATCATTCCCATCAGCAGGGATATGACCTGTGAGGTACCTGTGGCTGATGGTAGGGTGAGCAGAGTGCATGTGTGCTATGGAAGCTACTTGCAGCTGACTCACAGATATACGTGGGGCATTCCACTTATGCTGGCTAGTGCAGGGACATCAGCCATTTCTCAGTAATTCATACCTGTGCCTTTTATGGTCTGCTAGTGTTTGGCCAGACTACATCAGTATTCCATACTACACAGCCAACTAATGTGCTGCTAACCTGTATGTACAAATCCAAAGGTGTGTGCATTTAACAGTAACATTTTATACACTGTCTTTCTATGGTACTTCCACCTATGTACTGTTTGTATGTCCGGACCCACATTCATGCCATGTCCATCTTTCAGATGGTGACAGATATTACATCCAAACAATTTGTATTGATTACTGCTGGATTGTGTCTTGCTGGAATGCATTATGTTTGGCACTGCACTTGTGAGAACTTGTCCCTGTCATCAGCAGTACTGGCCATTGGCCACCAGGATACAACCCTTCATGCCTGCATGCTGACCACTTTCACACAATATACAACACACAACAACCTAACACTCAGAGCTCTGCATATTGCACATGTGCAAAAATCTATCCTGCTACTTTGGCCAGCTCAGGTAATCTGTGCTCCACTGTTATTATACTCACACATACATGTTACTACATTTCTACATAGGATTGTGGGGGGGCACACCTGACAACTGTAAACATCTGCTATGACACTACTGGCATTTCAGCTACTCTGATGGCTTCCATTTCGTTCTGTATTCTGACCTATCATGCAGACTAGAGGCATATCAGTGTATTCCAGTTCTTAGGTTTTGTTGACCTACATTTCACTTTCAGACTTCTTACCCTTAAGAGCTAACATCCCACTGCCTGACTTGTTGTAGTCAGTCTGTGTAGGTGTGGACGGGGGCTGTTCTCCATAGCCATCAATCAGAGGCCTTAGCTCAGCCTTCCTTTGTGTTTGTCTACACCTGTTCTGCTGCTGGCTGAGACTGTTGTTGGGTATGTGAGCCTCACTGACATGCAGGTGTGTGTCCTATGGACACACATTTGACCCACCACATGTCCTGCAGTGGGTTTTGTCACCTTGTCTAGTACTGCCTACTATGTTGACACCAGTATTTGTTATGGATTTCATGATGTCGATATAGGTGTCTACTATCTGCTGCCATCCCATACAGCCACCCGATTCCCTTACACGTTCACATTCATACCATAGATACAGGTAGCAGAACATACTACTACATTCAGCAATTGATAGTGAGATTGACTTATCTTGTGGCTATGCCAGTATTGAGGATGGTGCTGGAGGGCTGACTATGTCGGATGCACATAGTATACCCCCTATACATGGTTAAGCACAGGTAGTGTCATGTTTGGCATCTTTTTTACTGTATGTGCGAGTCAGAGAGAAGTGTCATTCCCTGGGTTCCTACCATGTCAGTGTATGTGCTATGCGTTGCCTCTTTACCTAGGCCTGGGCATAATGAGCATGCCTCTTTCTGCCTACAGGGGCAGGCTCAGGTTGTTCCTCCTCCGAGTCCCTCTGTGCCTGTGCTGGCCTTGGCAATAGTGGGGGGCTGTGCCTGCCCCTGCCCCATGCTGTTCCTGCTGCAGCTGTTTCCACAGGATCATATTGTGTAGCATGGCACATACAATGACAATCTGGATACATGTAGCTGGTGAGTACTGTAAGGCTCCACCAGATATGTCCAGGCACCGGAACTGTGATTTGAGCATCCCAAACACATGCTCTATTATGATTCTGGTCTGTGCGTGTGCCTCATTATGGAGTACTTGGTGTGTGTGCATTTCTGATGGATATTATCAGCCATGGCTCCAGTGCGTAACCAGAATCTTCCACTAGGTGGCCATATGGGATGTCCCCACTGGCAAATCTCTGGTGCAGCTGCATCATATGCCAGATGTGGGAGTCATGATAGCTTTCAGGGCTGCCAGCACACACATTCATTATAATGCCCTCTGCATTGCACACAACTTAGCAGTTGATGGAGGGTAACCCTTGCTGTTTATGTAGACTCTACCCCACTCACCATGTGGTGCTTTGATGTGTATGTGTGTGCAGTCTATAGCACCCACTACTTTGGGGTATTCTGCTATTTGGTAGAAGTGATGCATATTGCTGGTCAATGCCTCATGGAAGTTGAGTAAATATATGTACTCACTGGCATGTGCTGACATGGCATCCAGGAAATGGTGGAGTACCCTGGATGCTGATGCCTGATGCCTGTGGGATCCCCATGATATCCCCAGTCGGCCTTTGGAATGTACCTGTGGCTAGTATTCTTAAGCCTACACATACCTTGGTATCCACTGGGATGGGTTCCCCTCTGTTGGTTCTGTGTGTGAGGTGTGGCCGGCACAGCTCAACAATTTGCTGTAGGAGGTCCCTGTCCACCCTATAGCACTGCACTATCTCCAGCTCATGTAGCCCCTGGTAGGTTACCCTGGGTCTGTACACTCTTCTCCTTCTCCTCACTGTGGGTTGGTCATCAGCATTGTCATTCTCACCACCCTCAGCATCTTCCATATGTTGATTTATGAGAGCAAAAGCAGCCGCTATCATTTTGTTGCTTTTGTTAGGTAAAATTTCCCCATTTGTGTACACTGGTGGTGTAAAGTTTGTGGGAAAAAACAGAGAGAAAGGTGTTTGCATAGTTTATAGTAGTGTGCTGCGCTGATCTGGGCTGCTGCCTGTGTAATTGGCTGATTCTGATACATTTCCCCTGCCAGCTATGCTAGTTCTCCTTGATTACCTTCCTACTGCTGTTTTCCCTTCACATTGCCTTCCTGTTTAAGCCCAGAGGCACGCCGTGCAAACCCAGTGCTCAGATGTGAACGGAGCTGCTATTTCTTGGTTTAATTTTTTTTTTGTTTTGTTTGTTTAAAACCCAGTGCATGGCTTGCACACCCATTTAGGCAATGTAAATACTGCTAGGCAGTTTCAGACACACACCCTTCCTTAGCTCTGCTAAGCTAAGGGCAAACCTGAGCCACAGAGCTCCAATAAGCTTACAGTATGCCTGACACACCCCTCTATGGTGTCAGCTAACTCTTAGGCTTGCACTATGGTTTTCCTGCACCTACACGGTTGGGTGCTGGCTAGCAATGAGGGAAAATCTGTGATTCAGTATCATTCCCCTCATTTGCATAGAACTGACTGCTAATGCCTAGTTACAAGTCTAACACTGAGCCTTCCCCTTAGCAACCACTATTCAGTGGCCTTGTTGTCTTCTGCCTGCCATTGACTATAATACCAAAATTGTGATTTTGCCTAAAAACCTTTTTTCAAGGTTTTATTTATATTTTCGGGCTGATCCCATTTGCGCCCTATTGCCCTACGCTTAAACGGCCAAAATCGGCCAAAAACAAAAAGTTATTTTTTGTTATTTTTAAACTATTTTCCATGCCAAAGGCCATATATTTGGCCATTGGCATGCCTTCCATATTATATACACCCTTTATTTGGAGCTGTCATGGCTCCGTTTTGTAGTTTGCAGAAATGTACTCGGTTACTAGCCGAATACATTTTTGCAGGTTACACTAATCCTGCACGGATGGCTGCATGCTTCCTGGATCGATAATTCACCTCATTTGCATGGTTTACACCTGCAAATGGGGTAATTAGCATACAGGAGCTGTGTCTATGCAGGAATAGTGCAGGAGTGCTCCTGCACATCTGGAGCTTGTTCCTGGATCTCTCGGTGGCCATATTTCCTCCAGCAGCTCTTGCACTATTCCTGCACACCGTGCAGAGATTGCTGAATCCCGGGGCCAATCTATTTTCTCTACCTATACTGATCTTTTAGAAAATAAACTAGGCAAACTCTCAGTTGTGTACCCCATGAAGTTAGACACTGAAGTCAGCTCAGTTGTCATACCAGTATGGAAATTTCCAGTAGCTATGCAGAAGAGAGTCAAAGCTAAGCAAGATAAAATGGTGCAGCTATGTGTGATTTGTCCAGTTGATGAAACAACTGAATGGGTATCTTCCATGGTAGTAGCTCATAAGAAAAGCTCAGATGATATCAGAATATGTATTGAGCCAAGAGATTTTAAACAAAGCTCTGAAGCGACCTCCTCATCCAATGCATACAATCAAATAAGTCACTGCTCTTATGCCAAATTACACTGTTTTTTTCTGTTTTGCATGCAAAGAGTTAATTTTGGCAAATTTTTCATGATCGCAAATCTTCATTACTAACTACTTTCAGTGCTCCTTTTGGCAGGTACAGATTTTTGAGAATGCCATTTGGGATAAATTCTGCCAGTGAAGTCTTCCAATGTGCAATGGAACAATTTTTTTTCTGGATATCCATGTGCTATTATAGTAGATGATATTCTAGTAGGAGGTAATGGTGAAGTCGAGCATGACAGAAACCTCAAGAAAGTTCTGGGAAGGGCACGTGAAGTGAATCTTAAGCTGAATCCTCAAAAGTGGAAATTCAAGCTATGAAGAAGTTACTTATGTCGGTCATTTGTTTTCCAGTTCAGACTTATGACCAGATCCTTCCAATCAAACAGCAATTCTTGAGATGCCAGCTCCAGACAGTTTCAAGCCCTACAACATTTTCTTGGCATGGTTAACTACCTAGATGAGCTCATTCCAGACTTGAGTCACCTTTCAGCACCGCTCAGAGAGTTGACATGCAAAGATGTATCTTGATCCTGGTTAGAACAACACCAAAGAGCATTTGATGTCCTGAAACAGAGAATTGCCAGTCCATCTACTCACAGATGCTTTGATATTCACAAACCAGTAACTCTTTCTTGTGATGTTTCTACATTTGGTCTTGGTGTCATCATTTTTCAAGAGGGTAGCCCAGTAGCCTGTGCATCCAGAATTCTAACCCAAACCGAGATGCAGTATGCTCAGAAGAGAAAGAACTCTTGGCAATTGTGTTTGCATGTTCAAAGTTCCATGATTATATTTATGGCCTCCCTATTCAAATCCAAACAGATCACAAACCTCTAGTCACTGTTTTGGAAAAGCCTATGCATACAGCTCCAGCCAGATTGCAATGCATGATGTTGAAAATGCACAAGTATAAATTCAATCTTGTCTACACAAAAGGCAAACTTCTTTATCTTGCTGATACTTTGTCCAGCTCACCCAGAAAGACCACTGAACAGCATGATAATGAGCAACTTGATTTTGAAGTCATGGAAGTGAGACATTTTTCTTCCACATGTTTTGATGAGCTTAGATGTCATACAGCCTCAGATCCTATTCTTCAGAAGCTCAACCACTTTATCAGTCAAGGATGGCTGTCAAATCAATCTTGTTTATCTCAAGACCTGCAACCCTATTTTACTTACAGAGATGAGATTTTGTTTGACAATGGTATAATCATGAAAGGTCCAAAAGTGATTGTTCTAAAATCCTTATAACAAAAGTATATTATCATCTTGCATCATGGCCACCCAGGAACTGATTCTACTAAACGTAGGGTGAGAGGACTAGTATTTTAGCCTTCTATATCACAGGATACTGAGAGAGTGCTTTTATCTTGTTCTGTCTGTAATAGTACTAAGCTACATCAACAGAACCACTTCAGCTAAACCAGATTCCTGAACTACCTTGGTTGATAGTAGCTACAGACATTTTTGAATGGAATGGTCAACATTACTTGGTGTTAATAGACTTATTCAAATTGGTTCAAGATTGACCTACTTCCTAATCTAGCAAACAGTACTGTCATTACTAAGTAGAAGCATCATTTTACAGTCCATGGTAGTCCACACAAAGTTAATTCTGCCAATGTTACATGGTTTACAAGCCAGCAATTCAAGAGATTTGCTGAAGAGTGGGACTTTATTCATGTTAGGAGTAGCCATGAGTACCCACAGTCAAATGGTTTGACAGAACATGCAGTTCAAAGTGTGAAACAGTTATTAGAGAAGCCTGATATTTTTCTGAATCTCCTGAATCTCAGAAATATTCCTCATGATAAACATCTTGGTTCACCCGCACAAAGGCTTTTATCAAGACAAATCAGAACCACACTACCAATCAGTAGCAATATGTTGGTTCCCTGTCCTAAGAACAACAAAGCAGTGAGAACTCAACTCATGAAAAGGCATTTGTTCCCAGAAGTCCTATTATGATGGTTACACTTGAAAAGATCGATCGGCTGAAATATCAAAGACCATATGGTCGAGACCACATGATCGATATTTCAGAAGGTTGATCTTTTAAAATTGTAAAAAAAAAACAAAAAAAAATACAAGAAGAAGTTACTGCAGGGGGCAAGCCCCCCTGCACTCCCCACACCCCCCTATTTATATATACCAACTCTGAGATCACGCTACAGCAGGGAATAGGAAACTTCCCATTCTGCACTGTACTGTATTGTCAGTGTAGCGTGATCTCGGAGTTGGTATATTTAAGTAGGGGGGGCTTGTCCCCATGCAGCAACATTTTTTTTTTTTTTTTACAATTTTAAATTTTAAAAGATCGTTCTTCTGAAATATCGATATTTCAGCCGTTCGATCTTTTCAAGTGTAACCATATACGATATGTCCAGCAAACCACACAATCCATTATGAGAAGGGGAGATAGTGAGTATGCAGATGACCAAAGGTTTTGATCAGACTGGAGTCATGAAACGTATATGACCAGAGCTGAGACTGTACATATGAGAATCACAAGGAGTTGAATTTAGGTGGAATCAGAAACATTTACTACTGGTGTTTGAGCCTGTATTGCAGCATCTTGCCTGTGAAAGACTCTAGATCTCAGAGTGAGTTATCCAGTGTTCCACTTCCAGAGGACATTCCAGCAAATATCCCTGTTACTGAGAAGATTTCTGAAACTCCTGAAACAACTTGATATTCTTTGTGTTTCACTGTTGCAGTCATCACACTTGGGTTATCTGCCTGCAGGTAACCCTCAGTTGGCCCGAATACCAGAGACTTAGTATTTCTGTGTCAAATGCTGTCGCTCCTGGATTGACATCAAGTCATCAGGGGTATAAAAACAGGCAGCCGACGCCATTACATCAGTCTTTCTTGCCCAGGATCCAGAAGCAGAAGCAGTTTGCAACTGCTGGTTGGCTGCTACCTAAATTTTTGTTTTCAAATTGAATAATCCTGAAGTCTTCTAAAGCTAAGTACCCCATTGGGGATCCTTTTTTCTTGCTCTAACCGATGTCAGAAAAAGTTAACAATTGTCTTGCCAGTGGAAAGCAAATACCTCATAGAGATTTTCATTTTTACTGCATCACCTATTTAGGCCCAGACCACGATGTCCCTCGCTTGTCAGTTCTGTGCCTTGTTTAATGCCCGAACCATTCATCGTCGGGCTCTCTTTGTCGCTAAATACTTTTGCTCTCAATCTCCATATGCTGAAATGGCTTCAGCAAGCCATCTGACTACCAATATTCTGAAAAACATAAGGATAAAAACAGAGACATACCGCATAGGTCCAAAACTGCCGATGACGCTTCCGTTAAGCTAGGCACTAGTCCGCCGGTACTCAGTGAAGCACCTTTGCAGCCTCTGATGCCCGCTTCAATGGATTCACAGGCCTCTGCTGAGACCCATTCAGAGTCCATTATGCTGCGAGATGCTTCTTCGACTATGTAACCTGCGGATGTCTCTACCTTGGATGGGTCCGGAGCCTCTGTGCAAGCACCGGCTTTTGAGGCAGTTCTTCTCTCTACCAATGTTCAAATCAATCCAACAACTTCTTTTCTAACCAAAACTACCAAGTTTCTTAGGCCCAGAATATGCACTATGCCTAGAAAACCAATGACCAAAGCACATGCTCATGCTCCCATGCCACAAAAACAAATGCTTAGAAGGGCTAAAGACCTTATTATGCTGATTAGAGAATCCAGTCCCTTTCAGCTTCTACAGACCAGGAGTCCAATGACTGAGATTTCTGATTATCAAGACATGCATTTATCTGCCTATGAGGATTCAGATGTAGAGGAATCCATTTCCTCTGCCTCCCCTCCAGAGGATTTTTCTTTTGGTGAAACCTTGCATACTTTAAGAGAGCATTTCCATTGGGAATGCCAAGACTATCCTCAACCCAAAAAGAGACTCAGAGAATTTTTTTGAGTTGCCTCAGCACAGGTCTTTAGCTATACCCCCTGTCCTGGATGTTGTGGATGATGTTTTTATGGAATCCAGTCTTACTCCTGACACTTTACCCCCGGCCCCTAGGAAACCAGACAGGTACTACAGAGTACTTGATACTCACAAGTTTCTTTTCAATAATCCTACTGCTGACCCAGAGATCATTTCCCAGGGGCCTAAAGGTATCAAGGCTACTACAGCCAAGAATCCCACCCCTTTGGACAGGGATTCCAGAGCTTTGGACAGATGGGGTAAAAAGGTATATACCTCTGCAACTCTTGCTATTAGGGCATTGAATTGCCAGTTTCACATGCTGAAGTACCAGCAACATATTATGGAACTCATTAAACAAAAGGTGGTAACTTTTCCAGACTGTGCAGAAAATAAAGAATTGCAGGAGCTTATACACTCTGCAAGCCTAGTCAGTAAGTATACTTTTCAGTGTGGCTTTGATGCCATAGAAGCATCTTGCAGGGCAGCAGTCACTGACTCTGTACTGAGAAAACATGCTTGGCTGAAGGAGCAGACCTTGCCAGACCATGTCAAATCAAAATTACTAGACGCTCCTTTGAATAATTATTATGTCTGGCACCAAAGCAGAAGAGGTTCTTAAAAAGATGGAAGAAAAAGCTAAATCTATGCAGACTGCTAAAGAATTTTTACAAGTGTAACACCCTAGATTTAGTAGGCATTGCCCTTCAAAACACTGTCCCTTTCCACCCCCCTCCAGGCCTTCTCAAACAAGACCCAGGGGAAACAGACCACCCAGACAACAGTCTCAGGGTATGCAGAGATCTAAGCAATGGAGTGCCCCCACCCCTAAAGCAGGGAGTAGTACGTCACCGCCTTACAGAAAAAGCTCACAATGACTCCCTTACTCCACTTCCCAGCCCTGCCCAATTGCTTGTGCCCCTAGGAGGAAAAATTGCCCTTCATGCAAAAAACTGGATGTCCACCCAGGACCGATGGGTCCTCAATATCGTATCCCAGGGGTACAGATTTAATTTCCATTCACTGCCAACCCCAAGTGGGTTTCCAGACCTTCTTCCAAACTAGTGGTCAGATGCTCAAAACCAAGTACTTTCCCTGCTGAATATCAGAGCTATTCAGCCTGTCCCAGTAGAACAGTGAGGTCAAGGATTGTACTCCAGACTCTTCCTGGTACCCAGGAAAGAGGGTTCTTGGCACCCAATCCTGGATCTTTCACTTCTCAACACCTTCCTGGTGGTACCAAAATCCAAAATGCTTACCCTGCAACAGCTTCTTCCTATGCTAGCCAAGAATGCCTGGTTAGTTACCCTAAACTTAAAAGAAGCCTATCTGCACATCCCCATAAGGGAGTCATGCAGGAAGTATCTACTTTTCAGGGCAGGATCTATGCATTATCAGTTATCTGCACTTCCCTTTGGCTTATCTACTGCACCCAGGGTATTCACAAAATGCCTGGCTCCAGCCACTGCATACTGCAGGCAGTGAAATATCCAAATTTACCCGTACTTGGACTGCCTGATTCAGGCAAACAGTCAGGCATTGCTGCTGCAGCACCTGGCATTTGTAAAAGAAAACCTTCTCACTTCCTTGGGGTACACCATCAATGAAAATAAATCAAAACTGGTACCCAGTCAAAAGATTGTATTCTTGGGAGTAAGCTTGGATACAATTTCCCAGATGGCATTCCTCACTTCAGAAAAGCAGGTCTATCTGATAGACTACTTCAAACAATTGGCCACCAGAACCCAGCTATCTGCAAGAAAAGTACTGCAAGCCCTAGGGTTCATGGCCTCATGTATACTGCTAATTCCATATGCATATGAGGAAACTTCAGTGGTACTTAAAAAGTCTTTGGTGCCAACATTCTCAGAACCTGGAAACAGTCATTCATATCATACCTTGTCTAAGGACAGAGTTCCTTTGGTGGGCAGAAGCATGCAACCACAACAAGGGACCGCCATTTACTCAACCCCACACTGCTCAGACCCTGACCACAGATGCATCAGACTATGCATGTGGGGCTCACATGGCTGGAAAATGTATTCAAGGCCACTGGAGCCCAAGTCAAATTAATCTGCACATTAACCAAAAAGAAATGCTAGCTGTACAGAATGCCCTGACAGCTTTCAGATCCCTACTCTTTCCAGGACAACTGCTGATAAAAATAGACAACACAACACCACAGTTATGTGGTACATCAAGAAGCAGGAGGGAACCCATTCCTACCCACTCTGCAGGTTAGCCATGGCCCTGTGAAACACAGCCTTGGACATCCGAGTCTATCTACAAGCTCAGTTCCTGCCAGGCAAACAAAACTCACTGGCAGGTGACATAAGCAGAAATCTCTTAGACCCACATGAGGAAAAATTGGAGCCCAGCACCTTCAACCTTCTGATTCAGAAATAGGGGACCCCAGAGGTGGATCTCTTTGCCTCCCCCTACAACCACCAGCTCAGCAAATTCTGCACCAGGAACCCTTACAGCAAGGCCTGAAAAGTAGATGCCCTAGCCTTTCAATGGAAAAAAATCTCAATCTATGCCTTTCTCCCTCTGCCCCTTCTCTCAAGACTATTACTTAAGATAAAACAAGGCAGGTCAAGATCAATTCTGATCGCCCTGGACTGGCCACACCAGCACTGGTACCCATTTCTGCACAGCCTGATAATGGTTCCACCCTGGTATCTATACCAGATACCCAACCCTGCTCTCTCAGTAGGAGAGACATATTTTGCATCCGCAATTGCAAACCTTAAATCTTGCAGCCTGGCTTATTCCTTGAATTCTCCACCAACAACCCTAAGCAAACAGGTGCTGGACATCGTCCTTGAAGCCAGAAGGCCCAGTATAAGGAAATCCTATGCTGATAAGTGGAAAAGGTATTGTTATTGGAATCAGTCTAAAAGAGAGCACACAGCACAGTCCCCCTTACCTCTAATCCTGGATTACCTAGCAGAACTACTCCACAGAGGCCTATCCTTCTCCTACATTAACATCCATGCCTCTGCCATCTCAGCTTATTACAACACTGAGCCACCTCTATTCTCTCACCCACTCATCAAACAGTTCCTGAGAGGGGCAAACAACTTAAGGCCACCAAGGAGAGCACCCACCCCTGCTTGGGAGCTTAACTTTGTACTGGAAAAGCTCACACTTCCCCCCTTTGAATCTGCTGTTCAGCAGAGTTAGAATTCTTCTCTTGGAAAACAGCCTTGCTTCTAAGCCATCACTTCAGCTAGAAGAGTGTCTGAGCTACAAGCACTGATGGCTGTGGAACCCTTCATTATTTTCCATGCTGACAGGGTTTCCGTCAGGACTAACCCTTCCTTTATACCTAAAGTGCTGTCCAGTGTGGCTCTCAACCAATCCATCCATTTGCCAACCTTCTTCCCTAATCCTCAAAATAAAGGGGAAAGGATCCTGCACTCTTTAGATGTGCACAGACAGCTCAGATTCTACCTTGATAAGACTAAGCCCTTCAGAAAATCTGACCAGTTACTAGTCAGCTTTGCAACAGGGGCAGAGGGCAAGGCCATTTCAAAGCAAACCATTTCCAAATGGATAGCACACTGTATCCATTTATGCTACAAGCACCATGGAAAACCCATTCCTCTAGGGCAACATCTACCTCTACAGCATTTCTCAGGGGAGTTCCTACCAGGGACATCCTGGAAGCTGCTACATGGAGTTCTGTACATACCTTCACCAAGCATTACCACCTGCCTATGTTTTCCAAATCCAGGGCAGGTTTTGCTACAGCAGTCTTACAAGGCCTACTAGCCAGCCCTAACTCTTCTTGACTGCCTCCACCCTTCCTCAGCTTTGGAAATCCACCCAAGTGTGATGACTGCAACAGTGAAACATGAAGAACATAGTACAGTTGTGTACACTTACCATAAATGTAGCTGTTCGAATGTATTCACTGTTGCAGTCCTGGTTTCCCTCCCTCCAGTCCCCTGGTTTTCTCTATCTCTCTATCTCTCTTTCTCCTATCTATGGCTATTACTACTGGTATTGGTATTTACTTTTTTACTGGTGGTGTTTTCCTCACCATAACCTAGCTCCCTATTTGGGGGGTCCTGACATTTGGGACAAGAAAAACTGATGTAATGGTGTCAGCTACCTGTTTTTATACCCCTGATGAGCTGATGTCAATCCAAGAGCAACAGCATCTGATGCAGAAATACTAAGTCTCTGGTATTCAGGCCGATTGAGGGCTACCTGCAGGCAAATAACCCAAGTGTGATGACTGCAACAGTGAATACACTTGAACATCTGCATGTAAGTGTACACAACTGTACTTTCACCAATGATTGTCCCTGTTGCTAAACACAGTCCTAATTGCTATATCACTAGATCAAGTCCCATTTCCAGACCATGTTCCAGATACACAGCAATTTGGACATGAAAGTTGTGTTTATTTCTCAGTGTTTGTATTATTGCATATCTTTTTCAGATGTTATTTTATTGTGGGCAATTCACTAAAGAAGGAGGATGTAGATCAGTATGTAAGTATAACTTTAAGAAGCTTTCCACGGGCTTGCTCATGTGTATAAATACTGAGCACATGCAAAACAGACTGCCATTTTGTACAGAACTATTGAGATGTAAGCATGCATGTATGTAATGGTCTGTCAGTTAATCAGTTTGCTTATATTTTATGTGGATTCTATCCATCCTGATGCATTTCTACAAGCATATAAATGAACAACCCCACATTTTTCTTGAATCATTACACAGGATGAGCAACAACCACCCTCACAAGATCAAACCAGCAGGATGTAAAACAAGGAGAGTAATAACAGCAACATATCCTTGTTTGTGCCATAACAGTAGCTCAGCCTGAGTCCACACCCCTTAAAAGTACATGCATGTGCCATGACAGGAACCCACCTTTGCTCCCCACCCCCAAAGCAACAGTCTGTTCTTGTTTATGCAATCCAACATTCCATTAATTTTGATGACAACTGGCTATCATAGTGTTCCCAGTTAATATCCTCACACATTTTAAGGTAAATGATATAGACTGGCTTACACACTGTATGTCTCTGATTACTGGTCAGAAACTGATGAATGACCAGAAAATACAGAAAGGTAGGACACAGCTGTATATTTGCAAGGAATAATCATAACAACTTTGTGAACCTTAAGTGCACTACACCCAAATATATTAAATACAATACATTTACTAATAACAGGTCATGCACTGATATCAGTGTACATTTAGTTGCACTTGGTTGTGTGAGGAATTACTTAACATATTTGCTTCAAAGCTGTTTGTAGGGCAAACATGGATAAGTCCCCCTCCTGTTTTCTGAAGGTGCATTGCACTGAGAGCTGGGATCCAGATCTATATAGCCATATCTCATGTGTACTAACACTTCTTACTGTGTATGTCATAGATTGATTTCTTGCATTTCAACTAGTTCTCCATTTTTTTCTATTTTTTTCTTTTTGGGGGGAGGCCACTGTTTTAACGATGTGCTGGTTTGCACAAATGGCTTTGACTATGTGCACCTTATTTACACATAGAGTGGCAGTGCACAAATCAGATGAATGGGCCACCTAGGTAACAGACAGGACCCAGACAGCCACAAACATACACCAGATATATTCAAGTAATACTACTGGCCATTGTGCAAACATATTTCCCCGCAGCATGCACTCTTGTGCAATATGTTTGTGTGATAGCAAGTGATGAGTAAGACATTCAAATGGTGCAAAACCAGAAAGTATGCACTCCCAGTAAGAACAATACATGCAACTGGTGGGAAAACATCATCTTACATTGGTCTTGACCTGTGATAAGCATGGCAGGTGTTCCTGGAGAATTTTTGAGATTCCATCCTCAAAGATGAAGTGTCCAGGAGTCTAAAGTGAATTAACATGGGCCCAGGCATTTGTCGAGGGACTATTGTGGCTTGGATTACAAGGCCGAGGCATGGAATAGTCTGTCTTGGGCTCTGACCAGTGTTACCAGTATCCCCTGCATTGGTGAACAATGTAGAAATCACTACAGAGACTTCAGGATGAGAAAGAGGGATACCCTCGACCACTGGATCAAATAATGTAGGACTGGGGGCACCCCACAGATATGTAAGTATCACTTATAGACACTACTTGTCAGAGTTAAAAGCTGGATATAGTCAGGATTGGTATGCTTAATGGTATTCTGTTTTATTTTTCTTTCTGCAGCTGTCACAGACCGAGAACTGAGTGTGTGAACTCATGCTAGATTGGCATGGATGCAAGATGCTTGTGATATGTATACATCCCAACAGTAGGATTATTTTAGCACTAAAAGTTGCAACACATTTATTGGTTTATTATGCAGTTGTATCAAAGTGAGCATTTATTTCTCAAATGTAATAGGAATGTATGCATACATTACTCTGGAGGCTAACACAACAGTTCAGTATTACAGAGTAGTTATAGGTTGTGCCTTCAAAATCCACACTTCCCAAGTATACAATACTGTTAAGTTTCATCAGTATTGCTAAACTCTAAAACAGTGTTACCACTGGCTTGCTATAAACTGTTATCAGTATAATTGGAACATACATAGATGTGCAATGTATGCACACATCAACGATTGCTTAGTGAAATCTGTAGTATATTGTGCATCTGTCAGGAGCTGGGTAATCTTAACAGTAAACAAAGGTATTTGTTAGGAGTTGGTACAGTTTAAAGCAAAGGTATTAGAATAGAGTCAAATATTTGTATCAATGCTTTGTATGTCACCTATGAAGTTACTAATGTTCTATCTTTTTTTTCTCTGACCACAACTATTTTCTCTCTTTTTTCATTTTTTATACTTTTTTTCCACACAGCAGAGCAGGGTAAGTCTGTCCCAATGGATCATCCTGACCCCACTCCACCGGCTACAGCACCTCTGCCCAGCACATCCGCTGCACAACCTGGTAGCACCCCCTCTGCTGCCCCTGCACTACTTGGCCCCTCAGGTAGTTCTGGGCTGCAGAAAAGGCCAGTGGTTCCCTCTGAGAGCAGTGGTAGAGGTGGTGAGTTTACCACCTGACAGGAACTCCCAGGGTTGGTGTGTGAGATTATGTACCACACAGTTGGTGCATGCCTACCCTGGATGGAGACACTGCTCTCCATCTTTGTATTAAATAACACAAGGGAACACAGAATATGAAACTGCAGCCATCAGTGCAGTGAGGTGACAGTGATGACAGTCCAGTGTGTGATGACTGATTCTCACTGTCATCCAACTTGACATTCATGGGTTCGTGATCCCAACCATGGTGTTCACCTACCTCATGTGTCCTTTACCATCACTGTCTCTTGTCTTGTTTGTCATGTCTGTTTGCAATTATTTCCTCACCTGCCCAACGTACTGCACCCAGATATTCATACATCCCTTCCCCAACATTCCTCTCTCTCTCTCTCAAAGAAAAAAAAATGAGCACCTGTCCCACACACAAAAAAATCATTCCATAATTAGCTCTCCATTTTACACACATGCCTTCATGACACACATGATTTGGTCCAATTCCCTATACAACAGATTGTGTTGTGTGGTCACCTCTCGCCCTGGAGGTGACAGTCCAAATTCAGCAAAATTTGTGCATATATGTTCATGTTTTTCTATTTTTGAAGAAATTGATAGCTATGTTTTTTTTTCCTACATCCTTCCTGCACATTCCTGCCTTCCTTTCATTTTGCTCTTCTCCCTGCTTGCTCCCCATTTCACAACTTTCCTGTCTTTCCCATTTTTTTTTCTATAAAGCATAATTGCATGATTGTTCCCATCACGCACTAATGCATGGATACTGCAAATTCAGTTAAAGTATTATATTGTTGTATTGGAAACCAGTACCATCTAGCCATATTTTAGATTCTTCATACCAGCTATCACAGTTCAGAATTTGGATTTATATGTAAAATTATTTGAAGTTGTTACATACACGTGGATTCAAACCAAGTACCACCTGAACAAAAAAAAAAGTACATGTATCTGCATTAACAGCTGGTGGTACAGACTCAGTTGATCATCAGGTGCATTTTAAAGACTGTTGCAAATGGCAGATGTAACTCCTGCTGTTGTATAAACCTGCTACTTAACTGAATCTCTGGATGCAGGAATTAATGCATTTAATGCAGTGATAAGTTCCTTTTTGGGGCAAATGGTATAGCTATAGGTAATACATTAAAGTATTTTTGGTAGTGACATTGCTTATTTATGTTGTGCATGCAACATTGTGCACTACTGCTGTACTAAACTAAATGAGTATTGCACAATAATACTTTGTAAAACATTACAGGGGATTGAAAAATGCTGTTTCATACAAATTTAATGAAGATATGACATTAGTGATATGGGGAGCAAGCATGGAGGAGTACAAAGAGAAATCTTTCCTAAACCGTATCAGTTACTATTGAATGTATTAAATAGATATGCTATCTAACCGACTCTGTGGCAGCAATTGTTAATGTATTGTTGTTGGAGGCAGATGGTACTGGGTTTGAATATGGGTGGAAGTAGTAGTTTTACAAGTATGTATAATACTTTAAATACGTCTACTTATATTGCTGCCATTTACCATTGCTTTGCATTGGTGCATGGTGTGCACCATTGCACAATAATTCTTTAAAGAAAAGAAATGCAGAAGACAGGAAAGCTGTGAAATGGGGAGCAAGCAGAGGGAAGAACAAATTGAAAGGAGTGAAGGACTGTGCATGAAGGATGTAGTAAAGAACCATAACTATCCATTTCTTCAAGAATGAAACCTGAACATATATATGCACAAATTTTGCTGAATTTGGACTGTCACCTCCAGAGAGAGGGCTGACAACAACACAATCTGTTGTACAGGAAATTGGACCAAATCATGTGTGTCATGAAGTCACGTGTTTTGAATGGAAAGCTAAGTATGGGACGATTTTTTTTGTGAGACAGGTGCTCATTTCTTTAGTTGAGAGAGTGAGGAATGTTGGGGAAGGGCTGTAGGAATGTCTGGGTGAGGTATGTTGGTCAGGTGAGGAAGCAATTGCAGACAGACAAGACAAACAAGACAAAAGACAGGGACAGTGAAGGACAAATGAGGTGGGTGAACACCATGGCTGGGGAGAGGGTGGGTAATCTAGGTCCCATGCACATTGAGGTGGTTGACTGTGAGAATCTAGTCCTCACCTAGTGGACTGTCATCACTGTCACCTCATTGCACCTCTGGCTCCAGTACCAGACATCTGCATCTCCTACAAGTGCTCTGCATGAGGATGGAGAGCAGGTGCTCCATCCAACATAGAAATGCACCACAGTGCAATGCACAGTCCTACGCACCATCCCTGGCAGTTCCTATCAGGTGATAAACTCACCACCTCTGCCACTGCTCCCAGAGGGAGCCACAGTCCTAGCCTCCAGGGCAGAACTACCTGAGGGACTGGGTAGAGCAGGGGAGCAGATGGGCTGCTACCCGGCTATGCACCAGATGTGCTGGGCAGCAGTGCTGTAGCCATTGGACTGGGAGAGCAGGTGGATCCTATGGGACAGGTCTATCCCACTATGCTGTGGGAAAAACAAAAAATAAAAAAAGAGAAAAAATGTTTGGGGTGAGAGAAAAAAAAATGGAGAACATTAGTAACTTCATATGTGACATACAAAGCATTGATACAATTATTTTACTCTATTCTATTACCTTTACTTTTAACACTACAAACTCCTAATATGTTTCTTCCTTACTTTTAAGACCACCCAATTCATAACAGAGGCACACTATAGTACAGATTGCAGCCACCAAACCTTGATGTGTCCATATATTGCAGATATGTGTGTTCCAATTATACTAATTACAGTTTCTAGAATGCTATTTGTGCCACAGGTATAGAGGTATGGAGTTATGTTCCAATAATGATGAAAACCTAACAGTAGTGTATATTTGGGAAGTGTGTTTTTTGAACCCACAACCAATGACTGCTTTCAAATACTGTACTGTTCTTTTGTCCTACAGGCAACTGCATGCATACTTTCCTTTAACAGTTTAGAGATGCATGCTCACTGTTATTTGAAAATATGGCACAATTGCTTTGTGCTACAGACTAAGGCATGCATAGTTTCTTTTACAGTTGGGATATGCATGCTCAGTTTGATACAACTGTATTAAATACCAGCTTAGCAGTCCTTAACTTTTAATGCTACAAAATTACTATACAAATTATTATTATTAAAATACTATTTAGACAGTACTGTTTTGATGCATACATACCACGTGCTTCTTGCATCCTTACTAAATGCACAGCAAGGGACCTGACACCCAAGGCTCCTTTTGCAGCAGCTGTGGAAAAAACAGAACAGAACACCATTATGAATACCAGTCTTGACTATATTCAGGTTTTAATTCTTATAATTACTCACTGAAATTGATATTTACACATCTGTGCGGTGTCCCCTGAAATAAATTTTCTGATCCAAAGGTCGAGGGTATCCCACTTCCTCCTCTGGAGATCATCAAAGTGATGTTTACATTGCTCACTAGTATGGGGGATGCCTGTAGCACTGGTTAAAGGTCTGGCCATACTATTCCAGGCTGTTCACCCCACTTTTGCACCTAAAAGCGCACACACACACACACACACACACACACACCAGCAACTCCTGACATGCTCAAGCTCAATGTATAATGAGCATTTCTCTCCAACTTCATTTTATATGCTGATGTTTTCCTGCCTATTGCACATGTTGTGTTTACTGAGAGTGCATACATTTTGGTTTTGCAACATTTGGAAATATTGTGCATCTCTTATCATCAAGCTAACACTTTAGGTGAGGATGCAGACTACCGGGCACTATGTTTGCACAATGGTAAGTGATGCACTCTCCAGGAGAACTAGCATAGCTGGCAGGTGGAATGTATCAGAATCAGCCAAATACACATGCAGCAGCCCAGCACACTACTATAAACTGTGCAAACACCCTACAGACTGCTTTTTCCCACAAACTCTATACCACCAGTGTACACAGACAGGGGATTTTTAACTGGCAAAACTAACTAAATATGATAGAGGCTACTGCTTTACTCCATCAATGTGTGCTACAGACTGAGGGTGGTGAGGAGGAGAATGCTGACAACCAACTCACAGTGAGAATGAGGAGAAGAGTGTACAGACCCAGGGTAATCTACCAGGGGCTACATGAGCTGGAGATAGTGGAGTGCTATAGGGTGGACAGGGACATTCTACAGTAAATCATTGAGCTGTGCCAGCCATGCCTCACATACAGAACTAATAGAGGGGAACATATCCCAGTGGATACCAAGGTATGTCTATGCTTAAGAATAGTAGCCACAGGTACCTTCCAAAGACCAACTGGGGATATCATGGGGTCTCACAGGCATCAGCATCCAGAATATTCCACCAGTTCCTGGATGCCATGTCAGCACATGCCAGTGAGCACATTTATTTCCCCACGACCCATGAGGCATTGACCAGAAGTATGCATCTCTCCCACTGTATAGCAGAATACCTTGAGGTAGTTGGTGCTATAGACTGCATGCACATCCACATCAAAGCACCACCCGGTGAGCAAGGTAGGGTCTATATAAACTACAAGGACTTCCCCTCCATCAACTGCCAGGTTTTGTGTGATGTCCAGGGCATTATCATGAATGTGTGTGCTGGCAGTCCTGGCAGCTATCACTACTCCCACATCCGGCATTGCTCACAGCTCTATCAGGCGTTTACCAGTGGGGACATCCCATGTGGCTATCTAGTGGGAGATGCTGGCTATGCACTGGAGCCATGGCTGATGACACCCATCTGAAATGCATACACACCTGAACAAGAACACCATAATGAGGCACACACACAAACCAGGATCATTGTAGAGAGTGTGATTGGGATGCTCAAGTCATGGTTCCGCTGCCTTGACATATCCGTTAGAGCCTTGTAGTACTCTCCAGCTACATGTACACAAATGTTCATAGTGTGTGCCATGCTACACAATACGAACCCGTGAAAACAGCTGCAGTAGAAACAGCATGGGGCAGGGCCATACAGCCCCCCACCATTGCCAATGCCAACACAGGCAGAGAGGGACTCGGAGGAGGAACATCCTAAGCCTGCCCCTGTAGGCAGAAGGAGGCATGCCCATTATGTCCAGGCCTTGGCAAAGAGGCAATGGATAGCCCCACGCACTGACACTGTAGGGACCCAGGGACTGATACCTCAATCTGACTCACACATACAGTAAAAGGCATGCCAAACCATGACACTACCTGTGCTTTACCATGTATAGGGAGTGTACTACGTGCATCCGACATAGTCAGTTTTCCAGCACCGTCCTCAATACTGGCCCAGCAACAATGTAAGTCACCCTTCCTATCAATTACTGAATGGAGTAGCATGCTTTCATTCTTGTATGTATGATATGGATGCAAGCATGCAAGAGAATTATGTGACTGAATGGGATAGCTGCAGACAGCTATATGAGACAGCAGGAAATTCACAACAAATGCTGGTGTCAACATACTAGGCAGCAGTACAGAAGATGAAAACCCCCACTGCAGTACATGTCATGGCCCAAATAACTGTGGGTGTCAATAGGTCACACACATGGATGTCAATGAGGGTAACATGCCCACCACCAGCCTCACCCAGCAGGACAGGTGTAGATGACCATAAAGAAAGGCTGGGCTAAGGTCCCCAAATGATGGCAAAGGTGAAAGGTCCCCCAGGAGACCTACACAGACATACTACAACAGGTCTGGCAGTTTCATTCTTGTTCTTAAGGGTAAGAAGTCTGTAACTGAAATTTATGCCATTAAGATCTAACATGTGTACTTTACTGATATGCCTCCTTTCTGCATGATAGGTCACAATACAATATGAAATGGAAGCCAACAGAGTAACCAAACTACCAGTACAGTCATTTCAAATGTTAAAGTCTGCAGGTGTGCACCTCCTCCCCACAATCCCATGTAGAAATGCAGCAACAGATGGCCTGCATCACTCTCAAATGGCCTATAGTCCTCTGGCAAAGGCCCATGCCTCACCCATAGTGCCAATGTATGGAATGTCAGGGGGTCCCAACTAACAATATAACACAGTAAACAGAAAACAAATGCAAGTCCATGTTGACAAGTACCAGTAGCATGCCTCCCCATATCCTACTCCAAGGACTGTGGACCAGGCCATAAATACTACTGGGATAAAGGCCCAACTACAGGGATGTTACTAATATTAGGAAGAGGAGATCATAACAGAGTGGGGTGCAGAAGCATGGATGTCATGGAGTGTGTGAAGTCTGAAACTCTAATGTCCACCCATACTATTCCCTGACTGCAAACCCATGAATGAATAGCCAGAAAAATGCTTGTAAACCACAATGTGAAGGTAAATTGACTAGATATAAGAGTCCTGCCTCTGGATAACCTGGGTGTATCTGTACAGCTGAGAGGTATGGCCCCAGCAGGATATGGCTATTCCATGCAGTTGAGAAAATCACAAGGAGGGGATCCACAGCCAGCATACTAACAAGGTGCTGGACTATTTACACAGAACCAGCAGTCTATTGTCTGTAGCTACCCCTGCACAAAGGCAGGTGTGTGCCAGAATGTATGGTCTATATGCCTCAGAATATTGTTCTCAGCTTCCTTCATCCTGTATTTCCCTGGTAAATAACTGTGAGCAAAGAATAATAATTGTCAATAGTTGACATGATACATCACAGTATAAGACAGTACATAAGTCAGAAAATCTATGCTACAACCAAACATGTCACACAAGCACTACAGACAGCAATAGTTACAGTATCCCCCATATGCTATGCCCATTGTGTCTCCATATTGGCAATCTATCTACAGATATCCTGCAGAAACAGTTTGCTAGGTGTAGCTGTAGCACACAAAACCCTGAACTGGAATCCAACCCTCCCTGGAATGGACGCACACACTCAATATAGAAGGTCATACTGGGCATGCTCCTACACTTAGAGAAATGGAGCCCATGTCTCACAACACAGTGGATTACAGATATCGGTTATTCGCAGATGTCTGTGCACACACACCAAATTGTACACCACTGATACTTCACACACACACATTGGATAGGAATACTCACACATATCTAAGGCCAACATAATATAATATGTCAAACATACACACACAGAGACGTGGGGAAGAGAAAGACAGATATCGACACAGAGAATCCCATTATAAGGCCTTTCCCACCCAGTACACATCCCATTGGCCTATATCACATGATGTGCTGATGTCATTCACTGTAGAAATACCTTTGGTTAGCCCCAAGCCCTATAGTCTCAGTGGTGCTTCTGATAACTGTGTAAAACTACAGTCCAAATAAATATCCATGTCGCAGTTGTAATCTCAGTCCTGTCAAATGTTAAGTTGTGTGTGAGTGTGTGCATTTCTAGATGAATGGGGTTGAGGCCATTCACACACACTAAACTTCCCTTACCCCTCCTTCAGCACTACTGCTGAAGTCACTCACCTTCAAAGATACCTTTGGACAGCTCTCCAACATATAAGCTCTGTGGTGCTTGTGATGACTGTCTAAAACTATAGTGTAGTAAACTAGTTAGGTAGGAGTTCTAATTCTGGTCCTGGCAACTGTGAAAATGTGTGTGTTTGTGTAAAAGAGAGTGTGTCTTTGTAAACACCTGATTTTATGGTCAATCACACTTACTACACTTCCCTTACCCTCCTTAACACTGCTGCTGATGTCACTCACCTTCAAAGATACCTTTGGATAACATTCTAGCATATAAGCTCTATGGCACTTGTGATAACTGTGTAATACTTTAATGTAGCAAACTAGTTAAGTAGGAGTTCTAATCCTAGTCCTGGAAGCTGTGAAAATGTGTTTCTGTGAGAGTGTGTGTGTCTTTGTAGATGCCTGATTTTGTGGTCATTCACACTTACTACACTTTCCTTACCCCTCCTTTAGCACTGCTGCTGATGTCACTCACCTTCAAAGATACCTTTGGACAATGTTCTACCTATAATCTCTGTGGCATGTGTGATAAATGTGAAACAATGTAGTAGCAATAGCTACATAGGTAGGGATTTGAATCGCATTCCTAGTAAGTGTTTGTGTGTGTGTGTACACATATATGTCCCTACCTTAAAGATTTTGGCCCCATTTACACCCAGTACACTTCTCAGTGCAGTCCTGCAGATATCATTCACCTTAGAAGTACTTGTTGGAAACACTAAAGCATGTAACATCAGTGGTGCTTGTGGTAAATGTGCAACATAATGGTCTGAAAACATAGTTAGATAGAGGTTTGAACCTCACTTCTGATAGGTGTGTGTGTGTGTAGGATAAAATATTTTGTGAAATCTCTGATGTTCCTCAGCTTAGAAGTACCTTAGGACAACATCCATCCTATAAGCTCCATGGTGCATGCGATAAATGTGTAACTGTAGTAGCAATACATAGCTAGCTTGGGGTTCGAAACTCAGTACTGGCAAGTGTGTGTGTGTGTGTGTGTGTATGTGTGTGTGTGTGTCTGTCATCAGTATCCTGTGTGGGTGTTGGTGTGATTGTGTAATAACAGGATCCATGGGGGGTGGGTTTTGCTAAATTATTATATTGAGGACCTAGTATATGTCCCAATGTCCACATTACAAGGCCAACAGTTGTCAAACACCACAGAAGTTGGTGTAGACAATCCATAGCCCTAAATGTCTACTGCCATGTGCAATTACTATGTGACAGTATGGGTTAGTGAACAATATAGGCAACCTTTCTAATACTCAGAGACCACTCTCCACCCATGGATCATACAGTAACACACTTGGCTAGGCAGCAACCACTATATCGGTAGTTCTCCTGCAAATTGCCTCACAAATAGTACCCATGGTGTGATTGCAGTGGACTACATGACTGCCAACCACCACAGTGCCACTGACATCAGAAAGTACTTTGATGTCTTCAAACCTTAGCTAACCAACTATCTGCTACCTGCTGTTCTGTGTCTGAGCACAGTCCAGAAACTAGACCCAATTTCAATCTACAACCTGTCTCCACTTCTACTATAAGATCCTTACTACAAAAGCTTAAACCTACTACCCTCTCCGCTGACCTCCTCCCAGCCGAATACTTACAGAAAGCCGCGGATGTCATAGCCTACCCCATATCTATACTAATTAATCGCACCATAATTGAATCTAACATCCCTGTAATTTGGAAAACATCCCACGTCATACCACTTCATAAGGGGGGCACTTCCACTGAACTATCAAACTATAGGCCAATAGCCATAATGTCCCCTCTGGCCAAAATTATGGAAAAATGTATACACAAGCAACTCCTTCACTATCTTATCCAGAACAAACTACTGACCAACTCACAACATGGATTTAGACCTAACCACAGTACAACTACTGCCCTACTCTCTTTTACGGATACTATTAATCGAAACCGTAATAACAAAAAAATATCATCTGCTCTCTTTCTGGATCTCTCAGCCTTTGACATGGTTAACCACCAACTACTTCATAATACTCTAAAAACCTTACAACTTGACAACCTAACCTTAGGCTGGTTCCGTGCTTACCTCTCGGATAGGAAACAAGCCATACTCTGGGACAATCAACTCTCCAATCTCTTACCTAATACCATAGGGGTTCCACAAGGGTCCATACTGGGCCCACTGCTTTTTTCAGTCTTTATTAATGATCTACATAAAGCCATTCCTGAGGCAACCTGTATACAATATGCCGATGATTCAACCTTAATCTGCTCTGACACATCTCTAGATAATCTACTAGCCAAAACCCAATCCTGTTTCACAGCAGTTGAAAACTGCCTATCAGGACGACAGCTACTTCTTAATCCAAAAAAAACCAAACTGCTTCTTTTTCATCCAACCCAAAAAACTCCCCTTACTGACTTTACCATACAATCAAACAATGGGACGATTATCACACCTGACCCCCATACCAAACTACTAGGAGTTACCATAGACAATAAACTTAGATATGATATGCATATTAATCTTACTATTAAAACCGTGAACAAGAAATTAGGGTCACTATATAGAATCAAAGCCTTTCTAACACCAATGACAAAAGCAACCATTGCCTGTACACATTTACTATCTACACTTTTATATGCATCCCCAGTGTTCACCAAGCTTAATAAAACTGAGCTAAATAAACTCTCATGTTCGTATAATCACATTGCCAGATTTGCAAATGGTACACCACATAGAACGCACCACTGTAATAACCTAAAAGACCTGGGATGGATAGAACTCCCTAACCTCCTTCAGCAAAACCAACTTATTGAGGCATTTAAAATACTTAACCACCCGGACAAAGCTCCTGCACTAAAGTGCCTAATTACACCATATACTAACCTAAACAGCCTATGCTCCTCAAAAAGGCTTCTTTTTCAAAATGTCAAATCCTATAATACAGGAGGAGATGCTCTATTTGCTAACGTCACTGCCAAAACATGGAACTCTCTTCCTTCTATCATTACCTCCATTACCTCCCTATCCCATTTTAAAAAAAGTCTACTTCAATATTTTAAGTCCCACTGGCTCTGCCAATGCTCATTCCCGGATTAACCCCCTCTAAGCTGCTATAATCTCTATCTTCTCTTCTTTAAACTTAATCCCATGGTATATACCATGACCCTTCTTTTTTACCTGAGCTATCCACCTATTATTTCTCCTCCCTTTGTACCAACTTAGACCTTATTTTACTTCTGCTATGAGGCCAATCGAATTTGAAATATTTGTTCTGCTTGTAAGGACTTTCTTTATAACATGTCATTATGACTTGAATTCTAAATGCCTGTAATGTCTTCGCCACTTATTGTTTTATATAACAATTGTATTTTCTATGTAATAATGTAAACCTTATGTATATTAATAATTGTATATGTGGAGCTTTTCTCCCCGGGCCTCCGCTGAAAATGGACATATATCCAGTCGGATTATCCCAGTCAACAAATGTAAAATAAAATAAATAAATAAATAAATGTGTCACATCTCCTGACTGTGTGTTATCCAGCAAGTAAAAGGACATGGCACCCTGCTCCATCCCCTCAGTAGCCTCATCAATGTGTACAGTGGCCCTTTTGCCATGTTCCCCACTGGACACCTGTAACAACTGTACAGTCTGCAAACGTACCCCACAAAGTGAATACTATACCTTATACACATGCCTTGTATGGACAGAAGCCAATAACTCCAATGAATCCCCGTATCATACTGTCTATGTAGGTGCAATCACTACCTCAGTTACATAGTCGGGTCTCAACAAACGAGGTCAGGAATGTTACTTCTGCAGATACCAATCTGTCCACACAACATGCCCAGAGACTTCAAGCACACTTACACACTTCAAAGAACATGCATGTGGGACATGTGCACAAACCAAACACTGTCCATGTTATGGAATATAAATCACATACATGTGAAGCAGTGCACATCACTGGCTACCCACAATAGAAATCTGGATGAGTAGATGGGGAATACAATACCCACCCCTGGGGACCACTCCAGTGACTATACTCCTGAGCCACACTGGGGACTATTTTCATGTGGCATGATGCCAGAGTATTCCCTTGGGCTAACCTTGTAGAGCCTTCAGGCACATTCACCTACAACAGACCTATGAAGCAATGAACCTATGGATCTCAGTACTGGCAAATGTGTGTGTGTGTCTGTGTGTGTGTGTGTGTGTGTGTGTGTGTGTGTGTGTGTGTGTGTGTGTGTGTGTGTGTGTGTGTGTGTGTGTGTGTGTGTGTGTGTGTGTGTGTGTGTGTGTGTGTGTGTGTGTGTGTGTGTGTGTGTGGGTGTGTGTGCGTGTGTGCGTGTGTGTGTGTGTGTGTGTGTGTGTGTGTGTGTGTGTGTGTGTGTGTGTGTGTGTGTGTGTGTGTGTGTGTGTGTGTGTGTGAATAGTAATCTCAGTGTGTTCAGCTGATGAATGTCCCCTGTGTCTGTGGTTATTAGCAATCAGAGATGTGTCTAAACCACAACACATACCATTCTCCATTCTATAACAGATGTAAATCAACATATACCTATGTACAACCCTCAGCACTATAATCTGTGAAGCATATGCAATCACTGTGTTACAGACCGGGGATTTCCGTGCACATACTGTACCCTGTCTATGACATGGTGGATGTGTCACCACATTGCCATACCCTGTGGTCTTGCTGCAGGGCCACATCCTTATGACACACAGATGCCTAGAATGAAAATGGGGTACAGCATGTGAGAACACATTCACTCAGCACTTCACTTGTGGGGGAAGCAAGGGGTAAAGATGGTACTGAATGTGTTGCCAAAACCTTGGCCAATATCCGTTGTCTCAGGATAGGTAGTATCATTGTGCAATAACTCACAGCACTTGTGTTTAATGTTGTGGAGGTTGTTGCTTTAACTATCAAATGCTTTTGTGACTGTTGTCAGTGTCTTCTGCATCTCTGCCATCATAGATGCCTGTAGGGGATTCCATGTGGGATCCAAAGTTGTGTTTGAGGCTAATAAGGGAGTTCAACTGTCATGGGACACCACCTTTTTCTGCAACAGTGTCCTCCTTCTAATGTACACTTTAGTAATGGCATGGGACCATCACATTGTCTCCCAGTGGTTGGAGGACAGTATCTGGGTTCGGTTGGTTCTGGCTAGTAACATGCATTCATGTACCTGTTTTTAAAGTGCCTATGTGTATGATTCCACAGTCATGCAGATATTTCCAATTGCCATGGGTGCAGTGAAGACATCCGCCCCTGTTTTCATGGCTGCAAAGTCAGCTTTGGAGAGGTTTTGCAAGGTGGTTACCTTTGTGGGGGGTGTGGCTGACATGTTGAGTTCCATGTTGATTACAGCCTGTGTGAATCTCACCATGTAGGGATTATCATCTGTGGATGAGCAACAGTCCCATATCTAAGTAGTCAACACAGGTCAAAGTTGTTGCATTCTCTTTTAGGGGCCAGTATGAGCTGGTCCAGGGCAATGGAAAGGATGACTGCCAGAAATGTTGGGCCATTATACTGGTGCTTGGCCACTTTTGCCAGATGATGGAGGGGTAGTTGAAGACTCATACTATGTCAGTGTTGCGTTGGACCATCATAGATGGCAGGATGTTGAGGAATGTGCATTGACAGTCTAGGGACACAGATGTGGACCCATAGCAGGTTATGGTCTGGATTGCACTATTACCCCAAGGTTCTGTGTGGAGGCATGCGTGAATGTGCGTGCCTTTGTTGAAGGTTGTGCGTCAGGGCTGGTAACTCGGCACATAAAAATCCACTACCAAACATTAGCAGACCGGAGTTCCACTGTGGCGACCCCTAACCAGGATAAGCTGAAAGACACAACAAGTTTTACCAGAAGTATCTCCAATGCATTATGATGGGATACTAATCTGGAGGTGTTCCTAGCCATAATGACTATGGAGACAACACCACCTGTAGAGGTGTGGTGTAGTCCATGTTTTGGGGCTGACAGCTGTGGAATGCATCATAGGCTGATATTGCAGGTCTGCTGTCTGCTGCTGTGAGCCACCTCTACATTACAGCAGACATGTGTCATCCACTCCGACTGTTATAAGTGATTGCATCCTGACATATGTCTACTGTTGAGCAGCATGACCCTCAGATTGCATACACGTGTAGCTGTTATGGTGGTAATAACATTAGGAACACTGCCTGATAAGGCCTCATAGGGGTGGCAAGACATTTAGCCAGTACCTGGAAACCCAGCGGTGACAGATAGGACATCTGTGGCAGGCCATTGGGTTCTGTCAATCATGTCATCCCAAGAAGAGATGTACTGGATCCCCTGAAAATGACACATAACATGTAAGCCAATCTTACAGTCAATCTGTTGATAGTACCACAGCATCATTCTAGATGACAGCAGTACACTGCCCAGGACTACTATTACAACTGCCTGGACCACATAACCAGAGAGTTCAACCATGTCTCTTGTCAAGTCATTCACACCCAAAAGGATACAGAGTGATATTTGTAGTTGTTGTGGAGTGCCATGACTGGCTGTATCATGTGTTGGATGCTGGCATGTGATAGATATTTGGCTGTTACCTGCTCCATATTCAACCTAGTGAGTGGGATATTGCCTCAGTATTGGTATGCCCATGATGACTGTATTGTGCAAGGTGGTTAGCCTTAGGAGCTTAGGTTGAGGGGCACACTGTGTAGGTTAAATATGTGTCCCTTGGCATGTGCCACGTCACGCTGTCTGAGTGGGTGTCTGTCTTGCTGGCCTGTGCTGTTTGGGCAAATGTCCATTGAGTGCTTCTGGGAAGGTGGGTGTGTGGCTTTTCACTGTATGTCATGGCTATCAAAGTGGGTGTCATGATGATCAATGTGTTCCACATGGTGTGGTGCAGGTATTGATCATATCATCATGACCTGCTAGTCCAGTCTTTGCTGGAGAGTGCATATGTCCACATTGGGTGATATATGGTAACCGTCACAGGTCTGAGTGTTTGGAGTTTAGAGGGAAGGGTTGTCTGTATACATGAGGCAATTGCAACAGTGCCTCAGAATGGACAAGTGCTCCAGGTTAATGGGTGAAAGCACAAATAACTGCCATACAAACATGCCAGGAGGGGTGGACATAACTAGTAAGTACTGGGGCTACATCTGTGATGAACGAGTACTGGTGATGGCTCCCCGGTGTGCCACACGTCTTGATACAATAACCTGGTGATGTGCCAAGCCATAATGCTAGTTGAAGTGCAAGACAGAAAGAACTACCATGATGTACAGGTGGAGCAGAAGGCAGACTGTCTGTCACCTGTAATACTTTAGCACAGCTGTGCAGTTACCAGCAGCTTTAGTAATGTGAAAGTTCAGTAAGCTCTGTAGAGCATGCATTAACTGCATAAAACTATAGTAAACATACCTAGATAGGCAGGAGTTCTAATCCCAATATTGGCAAGTGTGTGTGTGTGTGTGTGTGTGTGTGTGTGTGTGTGTGTGTGTGTGTGTGTGTGTGTGTGTGTGGGTGTCATGTATTGTTTGGCTTATACCATTTTGACCTGTGTACTACCCTTCACACTTCCCTTCTCCCTAGTTTAGTAGCCTTGTTGATGTCATCCACCTTAGATGTACCTTTGCAAGTGGTGGAAATGTATAAGCTCTGTGGCGCATCTGATAACTAAGTAGCATTATAGCAGTAATGCCTACATAGGGAGGAGTGGTAATTCTTATGTTAGCAACTGTTTGTGTGTGTGAGGATCATATCTTGTGTGGCTTATACCATTTTGATGTGTATACTATACATGGCTGGTGACCACATCTTGCTTCCATTACTTTATATAGTGTGGTAATAGCATATACATATATACACACACACACACACACACACACACACACATATATATATAGATTTATTATATGGCAAACAAACTCAGCAACCAGCTACCAGCAAGCAACACCTGAATGAATGAAATTGCAAGCTGGAAACCATGTCAGGATGCACAATAAATGAATACCGAAGTAACCGTTAAAAAACATTCTTTAATAGACCGTCAATAGTAGTATAAAACAGACATTTAGTGCTTTCATCCACACTATGGTGGACTTCATCAGAATAGTAAGATGCCCTTGACATTTGCGACTGACATTAGTGTAGGGTACACTTACTTACTTACTTATTGAACTTTTCTTGTATTTATTTATTTATGTGATTATGTGAGAGGTATATCCTCAGAGATCTTTTGAATTTTTATGTAAATACATACTTCTGTATATATGTATGTTCAGATTTGAATCGACCTCAGTTAAGCAATTTTATTATAGTATTATTATATTTTATAGCATAGAATTATTAAGAACATCACAGACAATCATTATCATTGGTTTTTAGAAATTTATTAGATAGGTTTTTTATTTAGTTTTTTATTTAGTTTTATGGAATTATGAATTTATGTTCCGCATTGTATGATCGCATGACTATTATATTTTGTTTAATGTAATAGGAATTTTTTATTGTAATACTACTTTAAAATTTGAAAAGGGCTGATTTTTTTTAGCCAAAAAGTTTTTAAATAACTGGTAGAATTCTTTGTCTAGACATTCTGATGAAGTCAACCATAGTGTGGATGAAAGCACTAAATGTCTATTTTACACTACTATTGACGGTCTATTAAAGAATGTTTTTTAACGGTTACTTCATTTATTGTGCATCCTGACTTGGTTTCCAGCTTGCAATTTCATTCATTCAGATGTTGGTGTATATGTAGATATATATATATATATATATATATATATATATATATATATATATATATATATATATATATATATATATGTGTGTGTGTGTGTATGTAAATATATTTGTGTATATATATATATATATATATATATATATATATATATATTATATACATGTATATATATATATATATAAAGATATATGTATATAAATATCTATATCTATATATATAGATATATACATGCAAACACATATATATATATATATATATATATAAGTAGATATATATATATCTGTATATATATATATATATATATATATATATATATATATATATATGAATATATATAAATATATATATATATATATATATATATATATATATATATATATATATATATATATATATATATATATATGAATATATATAAATATATATATATATATATATATATATATATATATATATATATATATGAATATATATATATATATATATATATATATATATATATATATATATATATATATATATATATATATATATATATATATATATATAAATTTATGATGTGTGGATGAATCTGAAGAAGCCATATGGGGAAAGCATTTTAAAATGTTAAAATATTAGATAACCCTAAAGGAACCCTTGGTATCTCAAGTAGGACAGTTTGTTCATAGGTTCATAGGTTGGTACTAGGCTATCAGCTCTAAGGCCTATGCAAGCCTAGCCATAACAATTCCCTGGAAATTTTTTCCCACAATATTTACTTCTCTGTGCCCCTGTCTAGCAGGGTGACTGACATGATCTCCAAGGTGAATTTCCTCTCTCCCATCCAATCATCAAGGTTCCTTTTGAAGAGGGCCAATGGGGTGCTCTGCTTGACATGTATGGGCAGTCTATTCCAGAGTATGGGGAGTCTCTGGATCAGGAACCTATCCCTCCAGCATGTTTTGTTCATTGTGATGATAAGGTTTAGATCCCTGGAACATGTGGCTCTGAGTGATTGAGATTTCTTTAAGTGGAGCATGTCCAACAGCTCAGGGTTTGACATGGCCTTGTATGTTAAGCAGAGATCGCCTCTGAGTAGACGATATGCCACAAAGTATAGCTGGAGATTTTTTAGACAGTCAGCATATGGCATCTGCTTTAGGCATGTGATTCTTTTAGTGAGGTATTTCTGTGGCCTTTCCAGCTGTTACAGATGTCTTGTGAGGTAAATACCAAATGGGGCATTATACTCTATAATGGGTCTAATGAGGGATGAGTACAGTGGGACAATGACCTCCTTTTTTCCTGGATGAAAAGCCCTTAGTGATGAGGTGTGCCATGTAGAAGGATTTCCTGACTGTTGTGGCGATGTGGTTATCGAAAGTGAGACCACTGTCCACTTGTGTCCCTATGTCTCTCATCACACTTTCGATGTTTAGTGACCTACCACCTATGTGGTAGTTCATGGGTGCATGTTTTTTTCCAAAGGGGATAACTATACATTTCTTGGCATTAAGCTTGAGCCCATGGCTCTGGCACCAGGCATCTATTTCTGTAAGGCCCTTTTGTAGAATATCCACATCATTTGGGGATTCAATAATGGCTCCCAGTTTGCAGTCATCTGCAAACTTTGTTAGCCAGAGTCCCTTAGTGTTGGCCTGTACTTCAGAGAAGTAGATGCCAAACAAGAGTGGTCCCAGGACTGAGCAGTGAGGTACTCCACTTGTCACTTGTCTGGAGCTGGATTTGTAGTCTGCTACTTTTACAGTCTGGGTTCTGTCAGTAAGCCAGTTGGCAACCCATCGAGTGATGTAGGGATTTATGCCCAGCTTAGTAAGTTTATCTATGATTCCAGAGTGGGGGATGGTGTCAAAGGCCTTGGCGAGGTCCAGATCAGCTGTGTGGACCGCCTTACCCTCGTCCACAGCTCTGTAGACCGATTCGAAGAAGTCAATCAGATTCAGGAGACAAGATCGGCCCTTCACAATCCCAAACTGGGTGGAGTCCAGTGTCTGGAGGTTGCCAATGTCTTTGTTTATAGGTTCCATGATAATGCGTTCCATGCCCTTGCAGATCAGGCTTGTCAGACTGATGGGATGGTAGTTCCCGGGATCCAAGGCAGATCCTCCCTTGTGGAGCAGGATAACTGTAGCTGTGTGCCACTCAGTGGGCATGAAGCCTGAGGTGAGACTATGATTAAACATGACACTTAGGTGGGGTGCCAGTTCATTTTGTAGTTCATGTAGTACACAGCCTGGGATATCATCTGGTCCCATGGATGCTGTATTCTTAGCTTTGGAGAGTGCTGTTTCTACCTGTGTGGCTGTGATTGTCAGAATTTGGCAATCTTTTGGTATTGAGATGGGCCCTTTAGGGGGTGAGAGAGGAGTGAAGTTGGCACTAAATCGATCTGCCAGGATATTGGCAATATCCTTGGGATCAGTATATTTAATGTCATTCTGTTGTAGCTCAGAGCAGATCTGAGCATTGCCATTTAGATTCTTGACATAACTATAGAATGCCTTGTGGTTGTCTTTGGAATATTTGGCAATTTTATTTTTGTAACTAGCTTTTGAGCATTTTATGAGGGATCTCAGCTTCTTACTGAGGCTGGTGAGGGAGTTTTTTGCATCCTGGGATTTTCCTCTTTTCTGCAACAGTTTCTTCCTTCTGCTGTATAGTCTGTTTATAGCAGGGGACCACCAGATTGGCTTCCTTTTTTGGAGAAGAGCATCTTGGTTCTATTTGGGATGGCACGATTCATGCAGGAGTGGATGTGCTCATACAGTGACTTGGCGTAGGATTCTGCAGTCGAACTTCCAGATCCCGTATGTGTGGGTGTTGTGAAGTTTGTCACTTCTGACTTCAGTAGCATGAAGTTGTCTTTGGAGAAGTTTTTTAAGGAGGTTTCCTTACTGGGAGGTGGGGGTGGGATGTGGATGTCAAGGGTGATTTGCTTATGGTCAGACCTAACCAATGAGGGGGTGACCACTTGTGTGGAGCATCTATCTCCCATGTTGGTAATGACCAGGTCTAGGATATTGGAGCCCCTGGTGGGACAATGGATTAGTTGATCCAGGGCATTGAAATTTATGAATTCCAAGAACTGTTGGGAAAAGGAGTTGGTACCCGAGTAGTTTTTCCAATTAATGGCAGGGTAGTTGAAATCACCCAGTATTAGGGTGTTTGGTTGTATCTTAATATTTTCCAGTATGTTTAGGAAGGTGTAGTGAGAATCTTGGGGTATGGTGGGGGATCTGTAGCAAGCTACAATTTGGATTGCAGTCTTACCTAGTGTTAGTTGCACCTGGAGAATTTCAGATGCATTGTATTGGGCAACTAGCCTGGAGGTGTGAATATCCTTGGTGAATATGGACACTCCTCCTTACCTTTAGTGTTTCGGTCTTGATTTTGTGGCCGAAAAGTGTGGTAAGAATTGTAGCCTGGTATTGCAGGGGTGCTCTCTGGATCCTTGAACCAGGTCTCAGTCACTGCACAGATATCAATTAAAGTAGTAACACCTGGTCCTATTTAAACAAAGAACATGTAATTATCTTGCTTGAACAGGCTCATTCACTGTTTGACTTTTCTGGAATATCGTTAACTGATATTGTTACATAACACAAGTACTGTAAGAGGATTAACAACAATTAGCCCATGTGGATACCCCACCCCATTCATGGGCATTTGGTCATATTCAAATGAGGTGGGTTTTACCTCCACCAATTAAAACACCCCCCATTTGTCATATTCAAATTTGGTATATTTTACCTCAACAATTAGAACACCTGGGTCTTCTGACCCTTCCATTCACAAAGCTCCTATAACCACATCAGAGCTCACTGCAAAACCATTAAGATTTGATTGCAAGAATGCTCATCCATCTGGAAAGACTCAAGGGGAAATTCAATAAAGCTTACACAAATTTTCTTTTTCACATGTATGCATCAGGGAGTGAACAGTTTCAGATTCAGTAAACTCTGTGTAGTGGCTCACACACACAAGCATGCACATGTAACTAAGGGATCTTTTGTGCATTGCAAATCTTTGCTTAATTAGGAAATTAACCAGGTGGAGCAATCCAGCTACCTGTAATGCATCTGTGTGGACTCCGTGTCCATGTTAGTAGTGTACTCTGAAAGTTTCCGCGTACAAGAGTCTACACTGAAAGACAGGGATGTAAAAGTTACAAATATGGACAGAATTCCCATGAAAAGGTAAAATCCCATAATAAATGTCCAAAACATACACTGTGGATGTCTGAATACAGTAGGAATTATGTCAAATAATGTATGTTTTTTATTATAAATTCTCCCATGTTTGCACTATGTGCCACATTGCACAAACATGCTTAATATAAAAATAAGTAAAAAAAATGTAAAAGAACAATATTTAATGTATTGTAATACCTTGTGTCAGATCTGCACAATTGTGCTTTCATGCTGTTAATCAGCTTACATAGCTATGAACCATGTAGTTTCTACATTGTCAGCATGAATATTATGCAAATGAGGGCTAAATGCCATGGATGTGTTGAATCCCTAAAGGGAGCAACCATGTACAGATACCCACTTTTTGTAGGCTCCTACATGGTGTTTATATTCCCACTGGATGTGGATGACATCAGAGGGGGGGTGTCATGTCACATATAGGATTTTTTTGTGCTTAGTACACATATTTGTGCAGCTCACCACTTGCCACAAACTGTATGGGCATAGCTCAGCTTGTTCGCATGACTAGACCACCCAAGTCTGAGTCATGAGGTATTAAGCTATAAATGGAAACCGGATGTATTCAATTAACAATATGCAGTTTTGCATAGCTATGCTGTGCTTCTCTGCACACAGCACAGCATCATGCACTAAAGTAGGGCCTTTAAATCAAGTAACTTATAGAAGTGCATCATAATTAGCCATTCCCACATGGCGGACCCGCTCCAGAACTGTATAAAGTATGCATACACCCTACATTCTGATTTTCCCTCAGTACTCTGAACCACTGAAGTAGAGACTTAGAAATTTTAACTGAGATGATGCTAGGGGCTGATGCAGCTATTCTACATCTGGACATGCTAGATGCTGAAGTCAATGCTGCTTGTGCTGCTGACAAGAGGCATAGGCCTAGTAGATGAAGAGTGTTCAGGTTCAGGGTAACCTTCCAGAAGTTATATGAGCTGGAGATTTTAGAGTACTACGGCATGGACAGAGACATATTACAAGACCTCTGCCACCCTCAACTCAGAGCCTGAGCTAACAGAGGGGAACCCATCCCAGTTGAAACTAAGATATGTGTACCACTTAAGAAACTAGCTACAGGTACTTTTCAAATATGAAACAAAACAACAGCCACAGGTCCAAAAGATTCACAATTTAATAAAACTTAGCGTCTCAGCAAAGAAGCCTTCCAAGAGTAAAATGTTTACTTTTTTGCTTTGGTATGTTGTATTTTAACTTTTCAAATATCAGCTGGGGACATTATGGGAGTGTCACATGCATCTGCATCTAGGAACCTCCACCAATTGCTGGATGCTATGCTCCCACATGTCAGTGGGCATATATCTTTTCCCCTTTCCCCTGAGGTGAGGGCCAGCAATATGCAACAGGTCTGCCATGTGTCACACTATCCTGAAGTACTGGGTGCCATAGATTGCATTCATATACACATCAAGGCACCACTTGGTGAGCAAGGTAGAATCTACATTAACCGGTGTGTGCTGGCTACCCTGGCAGTTGTCATGACTCCAATATGTGGCACATATGACAGCTATACCACATATTTTCTAGGGGAGCCATCCCACAGGGCCATTTACTGGGGAATGCTGGCTTCACCCTTGAACTGTGGATGAAGACACCCATCAGAAATGTACACACACCCACTGAAGAATGCCATAATGAGGCACATGCACAAACTAGGAACATCAAAGAGCATGTGTTTGAGCTTCTGAAGTCAAAATTCTGGTGCCTTGTTATATCTGGTGGAGCTCTGCAGTATGCTTCATGCACATGTGCACAAATATTCACAGTATGTGCTATGTGCTATGCTACACAATCTGATCCTGCAGAAACAGCTGCAGCAGGATCAGCAAAGGGAAGGGATACACAGCCCCCTTCCACTGCCTAGGTCACCACAGCCACAGTCACAGGAGGACTTTGAGGAGGCACCTCCTGCTAACATCGCTGTAGGCAGATGTAGGCATGCGGAGTATGCCCTGGCTTTGGCTAAGAGATACCGCATAGCACATTTGCTGACAACCTAGGGACTAACACCTTACTCCTACTCACATACATATATTAAAATTGATGCAAGCCAATTCACACATCCTGTACCTATCCATGTATTGGCTGTGTGATGCTTGCATCAGACAGAGTCAGCCATGAACTACAGTTGTGTCAACTGCTGCATTTGCAAGGTAAGTCCATAACCTACACAGTATTCTAGTGGATTATTATGATATGTCATTGCAGCTATGCAACTAGCACATTATGCAAGCAACTATAGTGGGCTATTTGGACAGAAATTACATCCACATGGGACTACAGATACCCATTCCACTATCATGTCTCCATTTGTAATCAGTAGGCCTCATGCATCGTATATTCATGTAGTCCTACTGCAATAAATTATTGATACATCATTCAAGGGAGATGTTAGATAATGAGGTCAAATGATAGATTAGTGTGTATCCTACCAGAACATGGGATTTGTTCCCCCATCCCTCAAAACATCAATATCCCCTTGTAGCTACTATAACAGCAACTCAGACTGCATACGGTATGCCACATAGTCTCAGGACAGTAATACAGGATTTGATCTTACATTGTATGTGTTAGGTAACTGAAGAATTGCAATGTTCATGTTTATGCAGGTGATTGTGTGATGAATGATTCTCTTTCTGTCAAGCAGCTTCTGTGGCTTAAAGGGCTAAGGCAGTCAGCTTGGGTGATGGTGTTTAGTGTTCTAATCCTACAATATCCAGTTATATTGGATGTGAACTAGTAATTAGTTGCATTTTACAGACTGTGACTCTGTGTGTCCTATACTACTATTATTAACCTCTTTCTCATATTAATTACACAAAACAGGGACAGAGGTCACACTGCGTAACACACAAAACCCCGGCCTGGACTACAGCTAAGTGTGGGATAGAGTCAGTCTATGGAACAGTAAGTCTCTGATGTAAGCAATGCTCCTCTCACTTGCACAATGCTTAGCAACATGCAAACAGGTCCAAAAATACCACAAATCCATTGCTACTCGTGCAATTTATTTAATATATATATATATATATATATA